>NC_091335.1:31753650-31768650 GCF_038502225.1 Cherax quadricarinatus
CTTGTAACAGAAGGAGCCAACACAGTCTTATAGACATGGTCCCTGACGTAACACACCCACACACACATCCACATCTATATCCACATCCACTCACCCCCTCCCCACACTTCCACATCCACTCAACCCCCCACACACATCCACATCCACTCACCCCCACACACATCCACATCCACTCACCCCCCACACACACCCACCTCGGCGTGATCACAGTCCTAAGCATTCCACCTGATACCATTGGAACAAGCTAGATAGTGAAGCTTTACGAATAGGTATGCCAGGGCTCACGCAGCCAGGAGAGAGAGAGAGAGAGAGAGACTGACAGACAGACAGACAGAGAAAGAGAGAGAGAGAATCCAGAAGAGGCCATTAGAAGCGATACCAGGAGCCGAGACTCGATCCTTGCAACTACAATTAGGAGAGTACGATTAAGTGCGCACGCACACGCGCACACGAACATACACACTGGGGCAGGAGCTATGAATCGACCCCTGACCCCACAATTAGGTGAGTACACACACATATTACAGTAATCGCTAATAGTAGTGCCACCTGCATTTAGTATTTTTGGGCTGGTTATAGGCGTTTGTCAGAGGTGACAGTAACCAGTGGTTTCACCACCTCAAGCACCTACCCTGGGGGTTTCACCACCTCAAGCCCCTCCCCTGGGGGTTTCACCACCTCAAGCACCTACCCTGGGGGTTTCACCACCTCAAGCCCCTCCCCTGTGGGTTTCACCACCTCAAACCCCTCCCCTGGGGGTTTCACCACCTCAAGCCCCTCCCCTGGGGGCTTCACCACCTCAAGCCCCTCCCCTGGGGGTTTCACCACCTCAAGCCCCTTCTCTGGGGGCTTCATCACCTCAAGCCCCTCCCCTGGGGCCTTCACCACCTCAAGCCCCTCTTTTGGTTGCTTCACCACCTCCAGCCCCTCCTCTGGGGGCTTCACTACCTGAAGCCCGTCCCCTGGGGGCTTCACCACCTCAAGCCTCTCCCCTGGGAGCTTCACCACCTCAAGCCTCTCCCCTGAAAGCTTCCCCTCCTCAAGCCTCTCCCCTGGGAGCTTCACCACCTGAATCCCCTCCCCTGGGAGCTTCACCACCTGAAGCCCCTCCCCTGGGGGCTTCACCACCTGAAACCCCTCATCTGAAGGCTTCACCACCTGAAGCCCCTCCCCTGGGGCTTCACCACCTGAATCCCCTCCCCTGGGGGCTTCACCACCTGAAGCCCCTCCCCTGGGGGCTTCACAACCTGAAGCCCCTCAGACGGGGGCTTCACCACCTGAAGCCCCTCCCCTGGAGGCTTCACCACCTGAAGCCCCCCTGGGGCTTCGCCACCTCAAGCCCCTCCCCTGGGGGCTTCACCACCTCAAGCCCCTTGCCTTGGGGCTTCACCACCTGAAGCCTCTCCCCTGGGGGCTTCACCACCTCAAGCCCCTCCCATGGGGGCTTCAAAACCTGAAGCCCCTCCCCTGGGGGCTTCACCACCTGAAGCCCTTCCCCTGAGGGATTCACCATCTGAAGCCCCTCCCCTGGGAGCTTCACCACCTGAAGCCCCTCCCCTGGGAGCTTCACCACCTGAAGCCCCTCCTCTGGGAGCTTCACCACCTGAAGCCCCTCCCCTGGGAGCTTCACCACCTGAAGCCCCACCCCTGGGAGCTTCGCCACCTGAAGCCCCTCCCCTGGGAGCTTCACCTCCTGAAGCTCCTCCCCTGGGAGCTTCACCACCTGAAGCCCCTCCCGTGGGGCTTCACCACCTGAAGCCCCTCCCCTGGGAGCTTCACCACCTGAAGCCCCTCCCCAGAGGCTTCACCACCTGAAGCCCCTCCCCTGAGAGCTTCACCACCTGAAGCCCCTCCCCTGGGAGCTTCACCACATGAAGCCCCTCCCCTGGGCCTTCACCACCTGAAGCCCCTCCCCTTGGGGTTCACCACCTGAAGCCCCTCCCCTGGGGCTTCACCACCTGAAACCCCTCACCTGGGGCTTCAACACCTGAAGCCTCTCCCCTGAGGTTTCACCACCTCCAGCCCCTCCCCTGGGGCTTCACCACCTGAAGCCTCTCCCCTGGGGCTTCACCACCTGAAGCCCATCCCCTTGGGCTTCACCGCCTAAAGCCCCTCCCATGGAGCTTCACCACCTGAAGCCCCTCCCCTGGGGGTTCACCAATTGCAGCCCCTCCCCTGGGGCTTCACCACCTGAGGCCCCTCCCCTGGGGCTTCACCACCTGAAGCCTCTCCCCTGGGGCTTCACCACCTCCAGCCCCTCCCCTGGGGCTTCACCACATGAAGCCCCTCCCCTATGGCTTCACCACATCCAGCCCCTCCCCAGGGGCTTCAACATCTGAAGCCTCTCCCCTGGGGCTTCACCACCTGAAGCCTCTCCCCTGGGGCTTCACCACCTGAAGCCCCGCCCCTTGGGCTTCACCACCTGAAGCCCCTCCCCTGGGGGTTCACTAATTGTAGCCCCTCCCCAGGGGCTTCACCACCTGAAGCCCCTCCTTTCGGGCTTCACCACCTGAAACCTCTCCCTTGGGGCTTCACCACCTGAAGCCCCTCCCCTGGGGCTTCACCACCTGAAGCCCCTCCCCTGGGGCTTTACCACCTGAAGCCCCTCCTTTGGGGCTCCACCAAATGAAGCCCCTCCCCTGGGGCTTCACCACCTTAAGCCCCTCCCCTGGGGCTTCACCACCTGAAGCCCCTCCCTTGGGGCTTCACCACCTGAAGCCCCTTTCCTGGAGCTTCACCGCCTGAAGCCCCTCCCGTAGTGGTTTCACCACCTGAAGTCCCTCCCTTGGGGCTTCACCACCTGAAGCCCCTCCCATGGGGCTTCACCACCTCTAGCCTCTTTCCTGGGGGCTTCACCACCTGAAGCCCCTCCCCTGGGCGCTTCATCACCCGAAGCCTCCCCTGGGGCTTCACCACCTCAAGCCCCTCCCCTGAGGGCTTCACCAACTCAAGCCCCTCCCCTGGGGGCTTCACCACCTCAAGCCTCTCCCCTCTGGGCTTCACCATCAGAAGCCCCTCCCCTGGGAGCTTCACCACCTGAAGCCCCTCCCCTGGGAGCTTCACCACCTGATGCCCCTCCACTGGGAGCTTCGCCACATGAAGCCCCTCCCATGGGAGCTTCACCACCTGAAGCCCCTCCCCTAGGAGCTTCACCACCTGAAGCCTCTCCCCAGGGAGCTTCACCACCTGAAGCCCTTACCCTGGGAGCTTCACCACCTGAAGCCCCTCTCCTGGGAGCTTCACCACCTGAAGCCCCTCCCCTGGGAGCTTCACCACCTGAAGCCCCTCCCCTAGGGCTTCACCACCTGACGCCCCTCCCCTGGGAGCTTCACCACCTGAAGCCCCTCCAATGGGGCTTCACCACCTGAAGTCCCTCCCCTGGGGCTTCACCACCTGAAGCCCCTCCCCTGGGGCTTCACCACTTGAAGCCCCTCCCCTGGGGCTTCACCACCTCCAGCACCTCCCCTGGGGTTTCACCACCTGAAGCCTCTCCCCTGGGGCTTCACCACCTGAAGCCTCTCCCCTGGGGCTTCACCCCTTAAAGCCTCCCCTTAGGCTTCACCACCTGAAGCCTCTCCCCGGGGGCTTCACCACCTCAAGCCCCTCCCCTGGGGCTTCACCACCTGAAGCCCCTCCCATCGGGGTTCACCACCTGAAGCCCTTCCCCTGGGGCTTCACCACCTGAAGCCCCTCCCCTGGGGCTTCACCACCTGAAGCCCCTCCCCTGGTGCTTCACCACCTGAAGCACCTCCCCTTGGGGCTTCACCACCTGAAGCCCCTCCCCTTGGGCTTCACCACCTGAAGCCCCTTTCCTGGAACTTCACCACCTGAAGCCCCTCCCCTGGGGGCTTCACTACTGAAGCCCCTCCCCTGGGGCTTCACCACCTGAAGCCCCTCCTCTGGGGATTCACCACCTGAAGCCCTTCCCCTGGGGGATTCACCACCTGAAGTCCCTCCCCTGGGGCTTCACCACCTGAAGCCCCTCCCCTGGGGCTTCACCACCTGAAGCCCCTCCCCTGGGGGCTTCACCACCTGAAGCCCCTCCACTGGGGGCTTCACCACCTGAAACCAATCCCTTGGGGCTTCACAACCTGAAGCCCCTACCCTGGGGCTTCACCACCTGAAGCCCCTCCCCTGCTGCTTCTCCACCTGAAGCCGCTCCCCTGGGGGCTTCACCCCCCGAAACCCCTCCGGTGGGGCTTCACCACCTGAAGGCCCTCCCCTGAGGCTTCACCACCTGAAGCCTCTCCCCTGGGGCTTCACCACCTAAAGCCCCTCTCCTGGGGCTTCACAACCTGAAGCCCATCCCCTGGGGGTTCACCACCTGAAGCCCCTCCTCTGGGGGTTCACCACCTGAAAGCCCATCCCCTCGGGGTTCCGCACCTGAAGCCCCTCCTCTGTTGGTTCACCACATGAAGCCCCTCCCCTGGGGCTTCACCACCTGATAACCCTTTTCTGATGCTTCACCACCTGAAGCCTTTCCCCTGGGGCTTCACCACCTGATGCCCCTCCCCTGGGGCTTCACCGCCTGAAGTCCCTCCCCTGGGGCTTCACCACCTGAAGGCCCTCCCCTGGGGCTTCACGTCTGAAGCTTTTACCCTGGGGCTTCACCACCTGAAGCCCCTCCCCTGGGGCTTCACCACCTGAAGTCCCTCCCCAGGGGCTTCACCACCTGAAACCCCTCCCCTGGGGCTTCACCACATGAAGCCCCTCCCCTGGGGCTTCACCACCTGAAGCCCCTCCCCTGGGGCTTCACCACCTGAAGCCTCTCCCCTGGGGCTTCAACACGTGAAGCCTTTCCCCTGGGGCTTCACCACCTGAAGTCTCTCCCCTGGGGCTTCACCACCTGAAGCCCCTCCCCTGGGGCTTCACCACCTGAAGCCTCTCCCCTGGGGTTTCACCACCTGAAGCCCTTCCCCTGGGGCTTCACCACCTGAATCTCCTCCCCTTGGGCTTCACCAGCTGAAGCCTCTCCCCTGGGGCTTCACCACCTGAAGCCCCTCCCGTGGGGCTTCACCATCTAAAGCCCCTCCCCTGGGGCTTCACCACCTGAAGCCTCTCCCCTGGGGCTTCACCACCTGAAGCCCCTCCCGTGGGGCTTCACCACCTGAAGCCTCTCCCCTGGGGCTTCACCACCTGAAGCCTCTCCCCTGGGGCTTCACCACCTGAAGCCTCTCCTCTGGGGCTTCACCACCTGAAGCCTCTCCCGTGGGGCTTCACCACCTGAAGCCTTTCCCCTGGGGCTTCACCACATGAAGCCTCTCCCCTGGGGCTTCACCATCTGAAGCCCCTCCCCTGGGGCTTCACCACCTGAATCCCCTCCCCTGGGGCTTCACCACCTGAAGCCTCTCCCCTGGGGCTTCACCACCTGAAGCCCCTCCCGTGGGGCTTCACCACCTGAAGCCCCTCCCCTGGGGCTTCACCACCTGAAGCCTCTCCCCTGGGGCTTCACCACCTGAAGCCTCTCCCCTGGGGCTTCACCATCTGAAGCCTCTCCCCTGGGGCTTCACCACCTGAAGCCTCTCCCCTGGGGCTTCACCACCTGAAGCCTCTCCCCTGGGGCTTCACCACCTGAAGCCTCTCCCCTGGGACTTCACCACCTGAAGCCCCTCCCCTGAGGCTTCACCACCTGAAGTCCCTCCCCTGGGGCTTCACCACCTGAAGCCCCTCCCCTGGGGCTTCACCACCTGAAGCCCCTCCCCTGGGGGCTTCACCACCTGAAGCCCCTCCACTGGGGGCTTCACCACCTGAAACCAATCCCTTGGGGCTTCACAACCTGAAGCCCCTACCCTGGGGCTTCACCACCTGAAGCCCCTCCCCTGGTGCTTCTCCACCTGAAGCCGCTCCCCTGGGGGCTTCACCCCCCGAAACCCCTCCGGTGGGGCTTCACCACCTGAAGGCCCTCCCCTGAGGCTTCACCACCTGAAGCCTCTCCCCTGGGGCTTCACCACCTGAAGCCCCTCTCCTGGGGCTTCACAACCTGAAGCCCATCCCCTGGGGGTTCACCACCTGAAGCCCCTCCTCTGGGGGTTCACCACCTGAAAGCCCATCCCCTCGGGGTTCCGCACCTGAAGCCCCTCCTCTGTTGGTTCACCACATGAAGCCCCTCCCCTGGGGCTTCACCACCTGATAACCCTTTTCTGATGCTTCACCACCTGAAGCCTTTCCCCTGGGGCTTCACCACCTGATGCCCCTCCCCTGGGGCTTCACCGCCTGAAGTCCCTCCCCTGGGGCTTCACCACCTGAAGGCCCTCCCCTGGGGCTTCACGTCTGAAGCTTTTACCCTGGGGCTTCACCACCTGAAGCCCCTCCCCTGGGGCTTCACCACCTGAAGTCCCTCCCCAGGGGCTTCACCACCTGAAACCCCTCCCCTGGGGCTTCACCACCTGAAGCCCCTCCCCTGGGGCTTCACCACCTGAAGCCCCTCCCCTGGGGCTTCACCACCTGAAGCCTCTCCCCTGGGGCTTCAACACGTGAAGCCTTTCCCCTGGGGCTTCACCACCTGAAGTCTCTCCCCTGGGGCTTCACCACCTGAAGCCCCTCCCCTGGGGCTTCACCACCTGAAGCCTCTCCCCTGGGGTTTCACCACCTGAAGCCCTTCCCCTGGGGCTTCACCACCTGAATCTCCTCCCCTTGGGCTTCACCAGCTGAAGCCTCTCCCCTGGGGCTTCACCACCTGAAGCCCCTCCCGTGAGGCTTCACCATCTAAAGCCCCTCCCCTGGGGCTTCACCACCTGAAGCCTCTCCCCTGGGGCTTCACCACCTGAAGCCCCTCCCGTGGGGCTTCACCACCTGAAGCCTCTCCCCTGGGGCTTCACCACCTGAAGCCTCTCCCCTGGGGCTTCACCACCTGAAGCCTCTCCCCTGGGGCTTCACCACCTGAAGCCTCTCCCGTGGGGCTTCACCACCTGAAGCCTTTCCCCTGGGGCTTCACCACATGAAGCCTCTCCCCTGGGGCTTCACCATCTGAAGCCCCTCCCCTGGGGCTTCACCACCTGAATCCCCTCCCCTGGGGCTTCACCACCTGAAGCCTCTCCCCTGGGGCTTCACCACCTGAAGCCCCTCCCGTGGGGCTTCACCACCTGAAGCCCCTCCCCTGGGGCTTCACCACCTGAAGCCTCTCCCCTGGGGCTTCACCACCTGAAGCCTCTCCCCTGGGGCTTCACCATCTGAAGCCTCTCCCCTGGGGCTTCACCACCTGAAGCCTCTCCCCTGGGGCTTCACCACCTGAAGCCTCTCCCCTGGGGCTTCACCACCTGAAGCCTCTCCCCTGGGACTTCACCACCTGAAGCCCCTCCCCTGAGGCTTCACCACCTGAAGCCTCTCCCCTTGGGCTTCGCCACCTGAAGCCTCTCCCCTGGGGCTTCACCACCTGAAGCCTCTCCCCTGGGGCTTCACCACCTGAAGCCCCTCCCCTGGGGCTTCACTACCTGAAGCCCCCTCCCCTGGGGCTTCACCACCTGAAGCCTCTCCCCTGGGGCTTCACCACTTGAAGCCTCTCCCCTGGGGCTTCACCACTTGAAGCCTCTCCCCTGGGGCTTCACCACCTGAAGCCTCTCCCCTGGGGCTTCACCACTTGAAGCCTCTCCCCTGGGGATTCACCACCTGAATCCTCTCCCCTGGGGCTTCACCACTTGAAGCCTCTCCCCTGGGGCTTCACCACCTGAAGCCTCTCCCCTGGGGCTTCACCACCTGAAGCCTCTCCCCTGGGGCTTCACCACCTGAAGCCTCTCCCCTGGGGCTTCACCACTTGAAGCCTCTCCCCTGGGGCTTCACCACTTGAAGCCTCTCCCCTGGGGCTTCACCACCTGAAGCCTCTCCCCTGGGGCTTCACCACCTGAAGCCTCTCCCCTGGGGCTTCACCACCTGAAGCCTCTCCCCTGGGGCTTCACCACTTGAAGCCTCTCTCCTGGGGCTTCACCACCTGAAGCCTCTCCCCTGGGGCTTCACCACTTGAAGCCTCTCCCCTGGGGCTTCACCACCTGAAGCCTCTCCCCTGGGGCTTCACCACCTGAAGCCTCTCCCCTGGGGCTTCACCACCTGAAGCCCCTCCCCTGGGGCTTCACCACTTGAAGCCTCTCCCCTGGGGCTTCACCACCTGAAGCCTCTCCCCTGGGGCTTCACCACTTGAAGCCTCTCTTTTGGGGCTTCACCACCTGAAGCCTCTCCCCTGGGGCTTCACCACCTGAAGCCTCTCCCCTGGAGCTTCACCACCTGAAGCCTCTCCCCTGGGGCTTCACCACTTGAAGCCTCTCCCCTGGGGCTTCACCACCTGAAGCCTCTCCCCTGAGGCTTCACCACTTGAAGACTCTCCCCTGGGGCTTCACCACCTGAAGCCTCTCCCCTGGGGCTTTACCACCTGAAGCCTCTCCCCTGGGGCTTCACCACCTGAAGCCTCTCCCCTGGGGCTTCACCACCTGAAGCCTCTCCCCTGGGGCTTCACCACCTGAAGCCTCTCCCCTGGGGCTTCACCACCTGAAGCCTCTCCCCTGGGGCTTCACCACCTGAAGCCCCTTTCCTGGGGCTTCACTACCTGAAGCCCCCTCCCCTGGGGCTTCACCACCTGAAGCCTCTCCCCTGGGGCTTCACCACTTGAAGCCTCTCCCCTGGGGCTTCACCACTTGAAGCCTCTCCCCTGGGGCTTCACCACCTGAAGCCTCTCCCCTGGGGCTTCACCACTTGAAGCCTCTCCCCTGGGGCTTCACCACCTGAAGCCTCTCCCCTGAGGCTTCACCACTTGAAGCCTCTCCCCTGGGGCTTCACCACCTGAAGCCTCTCCCCTGGGGCTTCACCACCTGAAGCCTCTCCCCTGGGGCTTCACCACCTGAAGCCTCTCCCCTGGGGCTTCACCACTTGAAGCCTCTCCCCTGGGGCTTCACCACTTGAAGCCTCTCCCCTGGGGCTTCACCACCTGAAGCCTCTCCCCTGGGGCTTCACCACCTGAAGCCTCTCCCCTGGGGCTTCACCACCTGAAGCCTCTCCCCTGGGGCTTCACCACTTGAAGCCTCTCTCCTGGGGCTTCACCACCTGAAGCCTCTCCCCTGGGGCTTCACCACTTGAAGCCTCTCCCCTGGGGCTTCACCACCTGAAGCCTCTCCCCTGGGGCTTCACCACCTGAAGCCTCTCCCCTGGGGCTTCACCACCTGAAGCCCCTCCCCTGGGGCTTCACCACTTGAAGCCTCTCCCCTGGGGCTTCACCACCTGAAGCCTCTCCCCTGGGGCTTCACCACCTGAAGCCTCTCCCCTGGGGCTTTACCACCTGAAGCCTCTCCCCTGGGGCTTCACCACCTGAAGCCTCTCCCCTGGAGCTTCACCACCTGAAGCCTCTCCCCTGGGGCTTCACCACTTGAAGCCTCTCCCCTGGGGCTTCACCACCTGAAGCCTCTCCCCTGAGGCTTCACCACTTGAAGACTCTCCCCTGGGGCTTCACCACCTGAAGCCTCTCCCCTGGGGCTTTACCACCTGAAGCCTCTCCCCTGGGGCTTCACCACCTGAAGCCTCTCCCCTGGGGCTTCACCACCTGAAGCCTCTCCCCTGGGGCTTCACCACTTGAAGCCTCTCCCCTGGGGCTTCACCACCTGAAGCCTCTCCCCTGGGGCTTCACCACCTGAAGCCTCTCCCCTGGGGCTTCACCACCTGAAGCCCCTCCCCTGGGGCTTCACCACTTGAAGCCTCTCCCCTGGGGCTTCACCACCTGAAGCCTCTCCCCTGGGGCTTCACCACTTGAAGCCTCTCCCCTGGTGCTTCACCACCTGAAGCCTCTCCCCTGGGGCTTCACCACCTGAAGCCTCTCCCCTGGGGCTTCACCACCTGAAGCCTCTCCCCTGGGGCTTCACCACCTGAAGCCTCTCCCCTGGGGCTTCACCACCTGAAGCCTCTCCCCTGGGGCTTCACCACTTGAAGCCTCTCCCCTGGGGCTTCACCACCTGAAGCCTCTCCCCTGGGGCTTCACCACCTGAAGCCTCTCCCCTGGGGCTTCACCACCTGAAGCCTCTCCCCTGGGGCTTCACCACCTGAAGCCTCTCCCCTGGGGCTTCACCACCTGAAGCCTCTCCCCTGGGGCTTCACCACCTGAAGCCTCTCCCGTGGGGCTTCACCACCTGAAGCCTCTCCCCTGGGGCTTCACCACATGAAGCCTCTCCCCTGGGGCTTCACCACCTGAATCCCCTCCCCTGGGGCTTCACCACCTGAAGCCTCTCCCCTGGGGCTTCACCACCTGAAGCCCCTCCCGTGGGGCTTCACCACCTGAAGCCCCTCCCCTGGGGCTTCACCACCTGATGCCTCTCCCCTGGGGCTTCACCACCTGAAGCCTCTCCCCTGGGGCTTCACCATCTGAAGCCTCTCCCCTGGGGCTTCACCACCTGAAGCCTCTCCCCTGGGGCTTCACCACCTGAAGCCTCTCCCCTGGGGCTTCACCACCTGAAGCCTCTCCCCTGGGACTTCACCACCTGAAGCCCCTCCCCTGGGGCTTCACCGCCTGAAGCTTCTCCCCTGAGGCTTCACCACCTGAAGCCTCTCCCCTTGGGCTTCGCCACCTGAAGCCTCTCCCCTGGGGCTTCACCACCTGAAGCCTCTCCCCTGGGGCTTCACCTGAAGCCCCTCCCCTGGGGCTTCACTACCTGAAGCCCCCTCCCCTGGGGCTTCACCACCTGAAGCCTCTCCCCTGGGGCTTCACCACTTGAAGCCTCTCCCCTGGGGCTTCACCACTTGAAGCCTCTCCCCTGGGGCTTCACCACCTGAAGCCTCTCCCCTGGGGCTTCACCACTTGAAGCCTCTCCCCTGGGGCTTCACCACCTGAAGCCTCTCCCCTGGGGCTTCACCACCTGAAGCCTCTCCCCTGGGGCTTCACCACCTGAAGCCTCTCCCCTGGGGCTTCACCACTTGAAGCCTCTCTCCTGGGGCTTCACCACCTGAAGCCTCTCCCCTGGGGCTTCACCACTTGAAGCCTCTCCCCTGGGGCTTCACCACCTGAAGCCTCTCCCCTGGGGCTTCACCACCTGAAGCCTCTCCCCTGGGGCTTCACCACCTGAAGCCCCTCCCCTGGGGCTTCACCACTTGAAGCCTCTCCCCTGGGGCTTCACCACCTGAAGCCTCTCCCCTGGGGCTTCACCACTTGAAGCCTCTCCCCTGGGGCTTCACCACCTGAAGCCTCTCCCCTGGGGCTTCACCACCTGAAGCCTCTCCCCTGGGGCTTCACCTCCTGAAGCCTCTCCCCTGGGGCTTCACCACTTGAAGCCTCTCCCCTGGGGCTTCACCACCTGAAGCCTCTCCCCTGGGGCTTCACCACTTGAAGCCTCTCCCCTGGGGCTTCACCACTTGAAGCCTCTCCCCTGGGGCTTCACCACCTGAAGCCTCTCCCCTGGGGCTTCACCACTTGAAGCCTCTCCCCTGGGGCTTCACCACCTGAAGCCTCTCCCCTGGGGCTTCACCACCTGAAGCCTCTCCCCTGGGGCTTCACCACCTGAAGCCTCTCCCCTGGGGCTTCACCACTTGAAGCCTCTCTCCTGGGGCTTCACCACCTGAAGCCTCTCCCCTGGGGCTTCACCACTTGAAGCCTCTCCCCTGGGGCTTCACCACCTGAAGCCTCTCCCCTGGGGCTTCACCACCTGAAGCCTCTCCCCTGGGGCTTCACCACCTGAAGCCCCTCCCCTGGGGCTTCACCACTTGAAGCCTCTCCCCTGGGGCTTCACCACCTGAAGCCTCTCCCCTGGGGCTTCACCACTTGAAGCCTCTCCCCTGGGGCTTCACCACCTGAAGCCTCTCCCCTGGGGCTTCACCACCTGAAGCCTCTCCCCTGGGGCTTCACCTCCTGAAGCCTCTCCCCTGGGGCTTCACCACTTGAAGACTCTCCCCTGGGGCTTCACCACCTGAAGCCTCTCCCCTGGGGCTTTACCACCTGAAGCCTCTCCCCTGGGGCTTCACCACCTGAAGCCTCTCCCCTGGGGCTTCACCACTTGAAGCCTCTCTTCTGGGGCTTCACCACTTGAAGCCTCTCCCCTGGGGCTTCACCACCTGAAGCCTCTCCCCTGGGGCTTCACCACCTGAAGCCTCTCCCCTGGGGCTTCACCACCTGAAGCCTCTCCCCTGGGGCTTCACCACCTGAAGCCTCTCCCCTGGAGCTTCACCACTTGAAGCCTCTCTTCTGGGGCTTCACCACCTGAAGCCTCTCCCCTGGGGCTTCACCACTTGAAGCCTCTCCCCTGGGGCTTCACCACCTGAAGCCTCTCCCCTGGGGCTTCACCACCTGAAGCCTCTCCCCTGGGGCTTCACCACCTGAAGCCTCTCCCCTGGGGCTTCACCACCTGAAGCCCCTCCCCTGGGGCTTCACCACTTGAAGCCTCTCCCCTGGGGCTTCACCACCTGAAGCCTCTCCCCTGGGGCTTCACCACTTGAAGCCTCTCCCCTGGGGCTTCACCACCTGAAGCCTCTCCCCTGGGGCTTCACCACCTGAAGCCTCTCCCCTGGGGCTTCACCACCTGAAGCCACTCCCCTGGGGCTTCACCACTTGAAGCCTCTCCCCTGGGGCTTCACCACCTGAAGCCTCTCCCCTGGGGCTTCACCACTTGAAGCCTCTCCCCTGGGGCTTCACCACCTGAAACCTCTCCCCTGGGGCTTCACCACCTGAAGCCTCTCCCCTGGGGCTTCACCACCTGAAGCCTCTCCCCTGGGGCTTCACCACTTGAAGCCTCTCCCCTGGGGCTTCACCACTTGAAGCCTCTCCCCTGGGGCTTCACCACTTGAAGCCTCTCCCCTGGGGCTTCACCACCTGAAGCCTCTCCCCTGGGGCTTCACCACCTGAAGCCTCTCCCCTGGGGCTTCACCACCTGAAGCCTCTCCCCTGGGGCTTCACCACCTGAAGCCTCTCCCCTGGGGCTTCACCACTTGAAGCGTCTCCCCTGGGGCTTCACCACCTGAAGCCTCTCCCCTGGGGCTTCACCACCTGAAGCCTCTCCCCTGGGGCTTCACCACTTGAAGCGTCTCCCCTGGGGCTTCACCACTTGAAGCGTCTCCCCTGGGGCTTCACCACCTGAAGCCTCTCCCCTGGGGCTTCACCACCTGAAGCCTCTCCCCCTTGTGATAAAAAAAACATGAGTTATTCAACTTGTTCATATATATAAATCTCCGGGTATACAAGATGTTGATGTAAGATTTTCACCACTTGAGAGAGGAGGAGCACAGCCTCATGCCTACTGGCCCATGTTATGCTTAATAATATGTTAATGTAGGAACACTGCAGCAGGACTTCCTGCCCATGCTAGACAGGTCCTCCTCGAACCCAAGCTCTAACACAAATATAAGCTTAACCCATTCTCAAGGCTACACGAGGATAAGCTTCGATAATCTTACTAACTCATGTACGAGTCGCAGCCAACCCCTCTCATTCCTGTATTTATCCAGCCTAAATTTGAAAGTACCGAAGGTTTTAGCTTCAGTGATCTTATTAGACAGACTATTCCACTCATCAATTACTTTATTTTCAAACCAGTACTTATCCACGTCTATTTTCATCCAAACTGAGTCCATTATTTTGAGAATTTTGGGGCGAGGAAAGTCCCCAGATGTCCATTATTTATACCCATCTTCCACTTATACACTTCAGTTATGTCTCCCTTAATTCTCCGTCTTACAGGAGAATGTAGGTTCATGGAACTTAATGTTTCTTTATTTGAGAGTTTTTATCTAGAAGATTAATATTGTCAATCTTCTCTGTATGTTGTCCAGTGACTTTATATACATCCTGTAGTATAGAGACAACAACTGATCAGAATTATCTAAGTACGACTTTATTAATTGTATAGAGCTGTACATAAATGGTAAACAGTACCGACAGGATGGAAATTAGACACATGTTTAAACGAATCCTTACTGAGGTATCGGAACGCTATCCGTAGGTTTGCCAGGCGCCCGTATGCTGCAGCAGTTATCTGATTGATGTGCGCCTCAGGAGATATGCTCGGTGTTATACTCACCCCCAGATCTTTTTCCTTGAGTGAGGTTTGCAGTCTTTGGCCATCTAAACTATGTTGTGTCTGCGGTCTTCTTTGCCCTTCCCCAATCTTCATGACTTTGCATTTGGCAGGGTTAAATTCAAGGAGCCAGTTGCTGGACCAGGCTTGTAGCCTGTCCAGGTCTCTTTGTAGTCCTGCCTGATCCTCATCCGATTTGATTCTTCTCATTACTTCGCATCATCTGCAAACAAGGACACTTCTGAGTGTATCCCTTCCGTTATGTCGTTCACATATACCAAGAACAGCACAGGTCCTAGGACTGACCCCTGTGGAACCCCGCTTGTCACAGGCGCCCACTCTGACACCTCGTCGCGTACCATGACTCGTTGTTGCCTCCCTGTCAGGTATTCTCTGATCCATTGCAGTGCCTTTCCTGTAATGTATGCCTGATCCTCTAGCTTTTGCAGTAACCTCTTGTGAGGAACTGTGTCGAAGGCCTTCTTGCAGTCCAAAAATATGCAGTCGATCCACCCCTCTCTCTCTTGTCTTACTTCTGTCACCTTGTCATAAAACTCTAGTAGGTTTGTGACACAGGATTTTCCTTCCCTGAAACCGTGCTGGTTGTCAAT
Source organism: Cherax quadricarinatus (assembly GCF_038502225.1). Lineage (NCBI taxonomy): Eukaryota > Metazoa > Arthropoda > Malacostraca > Decapoda > Parastacidae > Cherax > Cherax quadricarinatus. The sequence goes on from NC_091335.1 coordinate 31,768,229, forward strand.
TATACACTTGTTTCTTTCCAGGTGCTCCACCACTCTCCTCCTGATGATCTTCTCCATGACTTTGCATACTATACACGTTAGTGATACAGGTCTGTAGTATAGTGCTTCATGTCTGTCTCCCTTTTTAAAAATTAGGACTACATTTGTGTGTGTGTGTGTGTGTATGTGTGTGTGTGTGTGTGTGTGTGTGGCTTTGGCTGTGTGTCTGAGTGTGGCTGTGTGACTGTGTGTATATATATTAGGGAGAGAGAGAGAGTGAGAGCAGCAACAGCAGCAACAACAGCAGCAACAGCAGCAACAACAGCAACAACAGCAGCAACAGCAGCAACAGCAGCAACAACAGCAGCAACAGCAGCAACAGCAGCAACAACAGCAACAGCAGCAACAATAGCAGCAACAGCAGCAACGGCAGCAACAACAGC
>NC_091335.1:31781150-31801150 GCF_038502225.1 Cherax quadricarinatus
TATTCAATGCACTTATGCTTCTAAAACTCTGGTCTAGCATTCCACTATATGATTCAGTGTTTCTGACACTGGGATTCATTCAGTTTTCTTCAAGGTGAGCTACTGTTTCAGTTAAGTCAGTCGAGCTATCGTTTGGAAAGAAAATTGACAATTTTCACTTGTTAATTTTGTCTAGCATTCTACTGGATGATGAACCAGTAGTTCTGTTACTCCAGTCAAGCATTCTTCTTGATAGTGAACCAATGGTTCTGGTTCTACGGTCAAGCTTGTGGATAGTGAACCAATGGTTCTGGTTCTACGGTCAAGCTTGTGGATAGTGAACCAATGGTTCTGGTTCTACGGTCAAGCTTGTGGATAGTGAACCAATGGTTCTGGTTCTACGGTCAAGCTTGTGGATAGTGAACCAATGGTTCTGGTTCTACGGTCAAGCTTGTGGATAGTGAACCAATGGTTCTGGTTCTACGGTCAAGCTTGTGGATAGTGAACCAATGGTTCTGGTTCTACGGTCAAGCTTGTGGATAGTGAACCAATGGTTCTGGTACCACGGTCAAGCTTCATCACACTTATCTTCACTACAACACTCACTTATCTTCACTACAACACTCACTTATCTTCACTACATCACTCACTTATCTTCACTACAACACTCACTTATCTTCACTACAACACTCACTTATCTTCACTACAAGACACACTTATCTTCACTACAACACTCACTTATCTTCACTACAACACACACTTATCTTCACTACAACACACACTTATCTTCACTACAAGACACACTTATCTTCACTACAACACTCACTTATCTTCACTACAACACTCACTTATCTTCACTACAACACTCACTTATCTTCACTACAACACTCACTTATCTTCACTACAACACTCACTTATCTTCACTACAACACACACTTATCTTCACTACAAGACACACTTATCTTCACTACAACACTCACTTATCTTCACTACAACACACACTTATCTTCACTACAACACACACTTATCTTCACTACAACACTCACTTATCTTCACTACAACACTCACTTATCTTCACTACAACACTCACTTATCTTCACTACAACACTCACTTATCTTCACTACAACACTCACTTATCTTCACTACAGGACACATTTATCTTCACTACAACAAACACTTATCTTCACTACAACACTCACTTATCTTCACTACAACACTCACTTATCTTCACTACAACACTCACTTAACAATCACACCCAAATTCCCACACAACTATATAAATGTAACATTAATTACAAATTTATAACTGGGTCTAAATTCGAACGTAACTATAATATTTTTTATAGTTATTAGCGTATACCTCAGTAGGTCATTTCTATAACATCAACATGTAATCTTAGTTTACTGCCTCTATAAAGTACCCACAAAAATGAAGAAATTTACTCTTTTTGTGTGTGCCATCTTGGTCCTGTGCGGCCTCAGCCTTATTGTGAGGCACGTTTATCGCCAGATTTTGAGGTCCCAAAAACTGGAAAAAGAGACCCTCGAAAAGTCAATTATCGCTTTTGGAATATATGATTTTAATTTGCTTATGGATAACAACAAGTATGAGGTAGTTGAGTGTTCTACATGGATTGTTGAGATTCCCGTAGCTGGTCTAGTGTATGAGAGCTGGTGCCTGGAAAAACAGCTGGAGGTGCTACGAAGAAGGATGGAGCACCTAAATCATATAAGGATTCTCATCACAACGAAGATCACCCATCTGTTGATAACCGGATTTATACTGACAATGGTTTATGCCATCTATCAGGCTGTCAAAATCATTTTAACAGCTAGAACACAACTGTCCAGCCCAGTTTTCCCTCTAGAACGTCCAGCTCTCATTGCTCCAGGATCTTCACCACTCCTTGCTCTAGAACCTCCACCCCTCCTTGCTATTGGACCTCCACCCCTCCTTGCTCTAGAACCTCCACCCCTCCTTGCTCTTGGACCACCACCTCTCCTTCCTCTAGGACCTCTACCCCTCTTTGCTCTAGAACTTACAACACCCACTAAATATCAGTTTAATTTTCATCCAATTCTTTCTGAACTCCTGGCCCTAACACCTCTTAAAACCCTTCCACTGGCTTTACCACTATCTAAAACCCTTCCTCTAGCACTACCACCATCTAAAGCCCTTCCTCTGGCCCTACCACCACCTAAAACTCTTCCTCTGGCCCTGCCACCACCTAAAACTCTTCCTCTGGCCCTGCCACCACCTAAAACCCTTCCTCTGTCTCTACCATCACCTAAAACCCTTCCTCTGTCCCTACCACCACCTGTAACCCTTCCCCTGGCTTTACCACCATCTAAATCCCTTCCTGCAGCTCTACCAACACCTGAAACTCTTCCCCTGGCCCTACCAGCACCTGAAACCCATCAGCTGGCCCCATTTCCACCACCAACCTTCTCCTTGGACCAACAATATCCTCAATTCGTGTTCATATGCTCTAAGTGGTTCCCACTAGAGACAAATCCACAACACCAGACTATTGCCAACCAGGCCCAACACACTCCCCAAAATAATTTACTTGACAAAGCTAAGCAGAATAGACTTGAGAAAATGATACTGAAAAAAGAATGTTTCCAAAAAAATAAAGAAAGCTGGAAGAGGATGAAAAAGGAGCAGCAGTATTCCAGAAGGACCTGGATGCCATCGAAAAGTGTAAACAGAATAAGAGAGCAAAAACAAGTAAACAGAAAGCAAAGAAAATGAAAGTGAGTTAGGGTAATGAGGAGTGAGAGGTTAGAAGAGAGAAGTGATTGAAGAGGAGCCAAGTTTTATCCGGCGATGGAATTAGATATTTTTTTTTCCAACAGAGATGGATTACTTTAGTTTCCTGTGATCGATGCTGATCAAACACTGTGTGTCTGTGTTTATTTATTTAATATATTTATTAAATTATTCCTTTGATGAACACAATAAATCAACATTTGCAATGCTTTAATAACCAGACAAACTTAATGATAATCTGTCATAAAAAAAATGGTTACTTATTTTCAAGTGCTGAAGTGTAATACTTCATTATTTAATATTATATTCCCTAGCTCCCTTATTTGATTACCACTATATTTGTTAATCAATACTTATTTTAGCCCCTTTTGTATTGTCCCCTTTATTTTAGCTTTAAAGAACTCCCTTATTTCATATATTTACATTTGTTAAAATAATTCAGGTGCTATTTTTTAGCTTTAGAATATTTACTTTGTCTTATACTTAAGTCTAATTATAGATCCACTATAAATCTTATGATTACAAGCAGTGATCCTGATACCAACCTCTTATTGAATGACTTAAATGAATCAAACAGTAACTGTAATTACTACACAGCAGAATAAACAAAGGCACTTCTCAGAGCCAACAACAACATAACTGAAGATTGAGACACTTATGCAGCATATGGGAATCTTTATGCTGCATAAGTGTCTCAATCTTCAACTTGTCGGTTTTTCAAACCATTCATCACAACAACATAACTGTCTTTTACTACAATGTCAGATCTTTAAGCAAACATTACGATGACCTCATAGCATTACTAAATTCCTTACATGCCAGTATGTCCATCATTACACCAACAGAAACCTGGCTGAAACCTGATAGTACAGATGTCTATGCCATTCATGATTACACAGCCATACACAACTGTAGGCCAGATCAACAAGGGGGTGGCACAGCTATATACTACTCAGACCAACTATTATATATCACTAATACTTGCACAAGGGACGAACATGGGGAATATATAATAGCTAAATTCAAATCCAAATACCTACAAAAACCTCTCACAGTGATAAACATCTACAGATTACCACAGTCAAACATTAGCCAATTTAGTCAAAACCTAGGAAGTATGATAACTGATGCACGCATGAACAAAGATCACTTACTACTCTCAGGTGACTTCAATATAAATCTCCTACAAGACCAGGACCCACACGTTACTGAATTCACAAACACTATGAGTAACTGCATGTTGCAGTAACAAAACCTACAAGAGTTACAGAGACTAGTGTTTCCCTACTAGACCACATCTGGACCAACACCATATCCCCTTTAAAATCAAGCATAATCACAGATAATACCACAGATCACTACCCTACCTTCCTCATTATAAATATTGGCAAATTACCCCATGACACTACTAAAGTCACTTTCAGACTTCACAATGAGGCAGCCATTAATAACTTCTCAGCAGCAGTGGGAAACATTGACTGGCACACTGAGCTAGAAACCTATACAGATACTAACAAATGTATTAATAATTTTCTAAAAAAGACCCAATACGTCTATAACAAGCACTGCCCTAAAAATCCATAAATACAAAGCACCTATATGAAAAACAGTACAGAATGGGTCACATAACCAGAGACCAAACAAAACGTTACTCGTCAATCCTAACCAGCCTGATAAGAAGGGCTAAAAAACTGTATTATGAGAACAGATTATCCAACTTACGAGGTGATATAAAAAAAACCTGAAAAACCCTATCAGAAATTCTAGGAACAAAAAAGATATCACGAAATAGCGAAAGTGAATTAACAAAACCAGATGAACCCAAACTCCCAACTAAAACAGCAAACAGACTCAATAATTTCTTCTCCACTATAGGAAAAAACCTTGCCAATAAAATCCCAAGCTCAGATACCCCACCCAGTGACTACCTCACTGGCAACTACCCGAACACACTGTTCCTAGCTCCGACTAACCTTACTGAAGTCTCCCTTATTATCAACACACTAAAAAAACAAGACAGGAGATTTAAATACCTTACTACCCTTTAAATACAAACAAACGTCACAAGTGCTATCACCAATCATTGCAACACTCTTTAACAAATCCATAGAATCCTCCACCTTCCCTACACTTCTCAAAATAGAAAGGGTCACCCCGATCCATAAAGGAGGAGACCAAACAGACTTGAACAACTATAGGCCAATATCCAACTTACACCCTCTCTCTAAACTCTTCGAAAAATTAATTCATAAGCGAATCTATTCCTACCTCATCTCCCACAACATACTCAACCCCTGTCAGTTTGGGTTCAGGCCTAATAAAAATACTAATGATGCTATTATACACATGCTAGAACACATATACACTGCAATAGAGAAAAAAGAAGTCCTACTGGGGAGCTTCATTGACTTACGTAAAGCTTTTGATACAGTTGACCATGACTTGCTCCATATAAAATTGTCACACTATGGTATAAGAGGGCACTCCCTCAACTACCTCAAGTCATACCTCAGCAACAGAAGCCAATATGTGTACACAAATGGGGTAAACTCTTCTGCACAGCTAATTACAGTTGGTGTCCCACAGGGAAGTGTCCTTGGCCCTCTTCTCTTTCTCATATACATAAATGACCTACCAAATGCATCGCAACTACTCAAACCCACACTATTTGCAGATGACACTACATACATCTTCTCTCACCCGAGCCCAGTCATGCTAGCCAATACTGTAAATACCGAATTACAGAAAATATCTACCTGGATGAGTACTAACAAACTTGCTATAAACATTGACAAAACCTACTACATTCAGTTTGGTAACAGAGCTACAGAAGTCCCTCTTAACATAATGATAAACGGATCACCTATCACAAAGCTCACAGAGTGAAAATTTTTAGAAATCCACCTTGATAATAGGCTCAAATTTCAAACACATATACAACAAATTTCCAAAAAAAATTCCATGACCGTAGGCATACTATCGTAGATACGGTACTATGTTCCACAGTCAGCCCTCCTGGCCCTATATCACTCACTTATTTACCCCTATCTCACCCATGGAATTTGTGTATGGGGCTCAACAACAATAAATCATCTCCGACCATTAATTACCCAACAAAAGGCGGCAGTCAGAATGATAACAAATTCCCACTACAGGCAGCACACTCCACCAATATTCAAAACTCTAAACCTACTCACCTTACAAAACATCCTTACTTATTACTGCACCTACTAAATTCATAGAACACTTAACTCTGACATAAACTCTCCCCTCAAACATCTCCTTACCAACCTCAACAGAACACATGACCATAACACAAGACACAGATCACTCTTTGATGTTCCTCGTGTCCATCTCACGCTATGCATAAACTCAATGCACATAAAAGGCCATAAAATCTGGAATTCATTACCTGTGAATATAAAAGAAACACTGTTTATAAATTCAAGTCTCTTCTCAAAAATCACTTACTCACCCACAACTAAATAAATACTGAATAATTGTATCTCATAAATTGTATCTCATAAATGTTTCTCATTATTGTATCTCATAAATGTCTAATCTGTGACCCAATCAAATTTTATTTTTTAATTACATTACCTAACAGAATACTCCATTCTACTGAATGCTCAGCAACACAGTAAATGACCATATGACCTGTCTTTGTAATACTCATTTGTGCTAAACTGTTATCTGTTTACAATAATGTTTTTACCACTGAATATATCATTGCTTAGTTAATCTTAAGTTAATTTTAAGTCTGCCCATAATGCTCTGCATACAAGGGGCTTCGGCATGTTGCACTGTAATAACTGTATTCCTTTGTACTTCACTGTATTATGTTCAAATAAATAAATAAATAAATAAATAAAATCTGTTGTGGTATGGGCATTCTGCATTTTTTGATACACTATCTTTTGCTCCCATGTTTTACATATATTTGGTAGACTATCCAAGAGGTCATCTTTGTTTTCTTGATTATTTTTATCATTTATTCATCTCCTTAGTACCTTTCTGATACCTGCCCAAAGTTCTACATCTTTATTGCACAACCAGAAACACCTTGATAGTTCGAGGTCATTTTTTGAGGCTGTATTTAGTCTAGTACAAGAGATATGGTGCTTGGAAAAGCATAGGTTGCATGTGATTCTGGATATCCTTTCAAGGATTTTATTACATGTCCCACAGATATGCTGTGCTGACATCCTGTCTGTATCCTACTACACTCTGTATGCCAGGGAAGAAAGCTGCTGGTGTTGTTCTGGAGGAGAGTGCTCCTGAGGGTTCTGGTGTTGTCCTGGAGGACAGTGCACCTAAGGGAGCTGATGTTGCCATGGAGGACCGTGTTCCTGAGGGTTCTGGTGCTGTCCAGGAGGACAGTGCTCCTGAAGGAGCTGATGTTGCCATGGAGGACAGTGCTCCTTAGGGTGCAGGTGTTGCCCTGGAGGACAGTGCTCCTGAGGGTGCTAGTGTTGCCCTGGAGGACAGTGCTCCTGAGGGTGCTGGTGTTGCCCTGGAAGACAGTTCTCCTGTGGGTGCTGGTGTTGCCCTGGAGGACAGTGCTGCTGAGGTTGCTGGTGTTGCCAGAGGGTGCTAGTGTTGCCCTGGATGCAGCAGAGCAAAAAAGTTTAATGGAGGACAGTGCTCTTGAGGGTGCTGGTGTTGCTCTGGAGGACTGCTCCTGAGGGTGCTGGTGTTGCCCTGGAGGACAGTGCTCCTGAGGGTGCTGGTGTTGCCAGAGGGTGCTGGTGTTGCCCTGGATGCAACAGAGCAAAAAAGTTTAATGGAGTACAGTGCTCCTGTGGCTGCTGGTGTTGCTCTGGAGGATTGCTCTTGAGGGTGCTGGTGTTCCTCTGGAGGACAGTGCTCCTGAGGGTGCTGGTGTTGCTCTAGAGGACAGTGCTCCTGAGGGTGCTGGTGTTGCCCTGGAGGACAGTGCTCCTGAGGGTGCTGGTGTTCCTCTGGAGGACAGTGCTCCTGAGGGTGCTGGTGTTGCCCTGGAGGACAGTGCTCCTGAGGGTGCTGGTGTTCCTCTGGAGGACAGTGCTCCTGAGGGTGCTGGTGTTGCTCTAGAGGACAGTGCTCCTGAGGGTGCTGGTGTTGCCCTGGAGGACAGTGCTCCTGAGGATGCTGGTGTTGCTCTGGAGGACAGTGATCATGAGGGTGCTAGTGTTGCTCTGGAGGACAGTGATCATGAGGGTGCTAGTGTTGCTCTGGAGGACAGTGCTCCTGAGGATGCTGGTGTTGCTCTGGAGGACAGTGCTCCTGAGGATGCTGGTGTTGCTCTGGAGGACAGTGATCATGAGGGTGCTAGTGTTGCCCTGGAGGACAGTGCTCCTGAGGATGCTGGTGTTGCTCTGGAGGACAGTGATCATGAGGGTGCTAGTGTTGCTCTGGAGGACTGCTCCTGGGGGTGCTGGTGTTGCTCTGGAGGACAGTGATCATGAGGGTGCTAGTGTTGCTCTGGAGGACAGTGATCATGAGGGTGCTAGTGTTGCTCTGGAGGACAGTGCTCCTGAGGATGCTGGTGTTGCTCTGGAGGACAGTGATCATGAGGGTGCTGGTGTTGCTCTGGAGGACTGCTCCTGGGGGTGCTGGTGTTGCTCTGGAGGACAGTGATCATGAGGGTGCTGGTGTTGCCCTGGAGGACAGTGCTCCTGGGGGTGCTAGTGTTGCTCTGGAGGACAGTGCTCCTGAGGGTGCTGGTGTTGCTCTGGAGGACAGTGGTCCTGAGGGTGCTGGTGTTGCTCTGGAGGACAGTGCTCCTGAGGGTGCTGGTGTTGCTCTGGAGAACAGTGCTCCTGAGGGTGCTGGTGTTGCTCTGGAGAACAGTGCTCCTGAGGGTCCTGGTGTTGCTCTGGAGAACAGTGCTCCTGAGGGTGCTGGTGTTGCTCTGGAGAACAGTGCTCCTGAGGGTGCTGGTGTTGCTCTAGAGAACAGTGCTCCTGAGGGTGCTGGTGTTGCTCTGGAGAACAGTGCTCCTGAGGGTGCTGGTGTTGCCCTGGAGAACAGTGCTCCTGAGGGTGCTGGTGTTGCTCTGGAGAACAGTGCTCCTGAGGGTGCTGGTGTTGCTCTGGAGAACAGTGCTCCTGAGGGTGCTTGTGGTGCTCTGGAGAACAGTGCTCCTGAGGGTCCTGGTGTTGCTCTGGAGAACAGTGCTCCTGAGGGTGCTGGTGTTGCTCTGGAGAACAGTGCTCCTGAGGGTGCTGGTGTTGCTCTAGAGAACAGTGCTCCTGAGGGTGCTGGTGTTGCTCTGGAGGACAGTGATCATGAGGGTGCTGGTGTTGCTCTCGAGAACAGTGCTCCTGAGGGTCCTGGTGTTGCCCTGGAGAACAGTGCTCCTGAGGGTGCTGGTGTTGCCCTGGAGAACAGTGCTCCTGAGGGTGCTGGTGTTGCTCTGGAGAACAGTGCTCCTGAGGGTGCTGGTGTTGCTCTGGAGAACAGTGCTCCTGAGGGTGCTGGTGTTGCTCTGGAGAACAGTGCTCCTGAGGGTGCTGGTGTTGCTCTGGAAAACAGTGCTCCTGAGGGTGCTTGTGGTGCTCTGGAGAACAGTGCTCCTGAGGGTGCTGGTGTTGCTCTGGAGAACAGTGCTCCTGAGGGTGCTGGTGTTGCTCTGGAGAACAGTGCTCCTGAGGGTGCTGGTGTTGCTCTGGAGAACAGTGCTCCTGAGGGTGCTGGTGTTGCTCTGGAGAACAGTGCTCCTGAGGGTGCTGGTGTTGCTCTGGAGAACAGTGCTCCTGAGGGTGCTTGTGGTGCTCTGGAGAACAGTGCTCCTGAGGGTCCTGGTGTTGCTCTGGAGAACAGTGCTCCTGAGGGTGCTGGTGTTGCTCTGGAGAACAGTGCTCCTGAGGGTGCTGGTATTGCTCTGGAGAACAGTGCTCCTGAGGGTCCTGGTGTTGCTCTGGAGAACAGTGCTCCTGAGGGTGCTGGTGTTGCTCTGGAGAACAGTGCTCCTGAGGGTGCTGGTGTTGCTCTGGAGAACAGTGCTCCTGAGGGTCCTGGTGTTGCTCTGGAGAACAGTGCTCCTGAGGGTGCTGGTGTTGCTCTGGAGAACAGTGCTCCTGAGGGTGCTGGTGTTGCTCTGGAGAACAGTGCTCCTGAGGGTCCTGGTGTTGCTCTGGAGAACAGTGCTCCTGAGGGTGCTGGTGTTGCTCTGGAGAACAGTGCTCCTGAGGGTCCTGGTGTTGCTCTGGAGAACAGTGCTCCTGAGGGTGCTGGTGTTGCTCTGGAGAACAGTGCTCCTGAGGGTGCTGGTGTTGCTCTGGAGAACAGTGCTCCTGAGGGTCCTGGTGTTGCCCTGGAGGACAGTGCTCCTGAGGGTGCTGGTGTTGCTCTGGAGAACAGTGCTCCTGAGGGTCCTGGTGTTGCCCTGGAGAACAGTGCTCCTGAGGGTCCTGGTGTTGCCCTGGAGGACAGTGCTCCTGAGGGTCCTGGTGTTGCCCTGGAGGACAGTGGTCTAAAAGTTAGTTTAAGTTTAATATGTTTTTTATGCACCCCATACCCATCCTGTGGGCGGTAGTTAAAAGATTACAGAGGTACATAATGGGTCCAGGGACTGGGCCTCAAAGTTTTGATAGCTGAGCAAGTTACAGAGGTAATGAATTCACAATTTACAAAGGTAATGAACTCACAATTTACAAAGGTATTGAACTCCAGGTAGGTCTAGTCACAATCATGACAAGTTACAAAGGTTTGTAGATGAATGGTTCAGAGAACCGACATGTTGATAAATTAGACACATGTGCAACTCTTGGGTATCTTTATTGAGGAAACGTTTCGCCACACAGTGGCTTCATCAGTCCATACAAAGGAGAATCTTGAAGAACAGGAGGAGAATGAGGTAATCAGTCCCTCAACCTAGAGTCGATGTGGTCAGTCCATCAATCTAGAATAGAAAACGGCATACGTGCTGAGAAGGAGCTTATAAACCGTTGGCAGGAGAGGTGCAGCAGTCATAGGTGGTGTAACATTTGTTCAATGTTGAAGTAGGTCGTGCCCAAGAATTAGGCAAGCGAAGAATTCCCAAGTTACAAAGGTATTTACAGATTACAGAGGTACACAATGGGTCCAGGGACCGGGCTCCAAAGTTTTGATGGCTGAACTAGGTACAAGGTAATGAACTCACAAGTTACAAAGGTAATGAACTCACAAGTTACAAAGGTAATGAATACTGTAAGAATGGTTACTTACGTTTATACATGGCTGCAATCATGAACAAATTTTAGAGTAATGAGCAATTCACACTTCCACATCCGGTCACAACTGTAGTGAGTTATTGGTGCAAATATTGATTGCTGAGTCTCTCTCTCTCACACACACACACAAACACATACAAATTCATACACACACACACATAAACACACACACACACACACAAACACACACACACACACACACACACACACACACACACACACACACACACACACACACACACACACACACACACACACACACACATTCAAGACACTGTACACCGTGTATGTCAGACCCACACTGGAGTATGCAGCACCTGTTTGGAACCCGCACTTGATAAAGCACGTCAAGAAACTAGAGAAAGTACAAAGGTTTGCAACAAGGTTAGTTCCAGAGCTAAGGGGAATGTCCTATGAAGAAAGATTAAGGGAAATCGGCCTGACGACACTGGAGGACAGGAGGGTCATTGGAGACATGATAACGACATATAAAATACTGCGTGGAATAGACAAGGTGGACAAAGACAGGATGTTCCAGGGAGGGGACACAGAAACAAGAGGCCACAATTGGAAGTTGAAGACACAAATGAGTCAGAGAGATAGTAGGAAGTATTTCTTCAGTCATAGAGTTGTAAGGCAGTGGAATAGCCTAGAAAATGACGTAGTGGAGGCAGGAACCATACACAGTTTTAAGACGAGGTTTGATAAAGCTCATGGAGCGGGGAGAGAGAGGGCCTAGTAGCAACCGGTGAAGAGGCGGGGCCAGGAGCTAGGACTCGACCCCTGCAACCACAAATAGGTGAGTACAAATAGGTGAGTACACACACACCATACACAGTTTTAAGACGAGGTTTGATAAAGCTCATGGAGCGGGAAGAGAGAGGGCCCAGTAGCAACCGGTGAAGAGGCGGGGCCAGGAGCTAAGACTCGACCCCTGCAACCACAAATAGGTGAGTACAAATAGGTGAGTACACACACACACACACACACACACATGCACACATGTGGTAATGCTTTATTTACAGCTAGCAAAGTCAGGGTATTTCTCCAGAATGGTCTGTAATATACCACTGTGGATAAAATACTTAGCCATTTCTTGAACACTTCTGAGTGAGTTGTTTCTAAATTCATTAATTTTATCGCACTCCAGTACATAATAACGCAGGATGTGACAATAGTCCATCTGGCAAAGTTTACATTTCGTTTGGTCTACATCTGGTGGTGGTGATTTAACCTGCCAAAGATACTTGTAACCCAGCCGGAGCCGGGCGGTAGTGACATCCAAGAGTCTGCTTATTTTGTTGGATGCACCATAGACATGTGGCTCCTCCTGCATGATAGAATGATGATAGATGGACTCACTGGTGTCAATCTCCCTGAGCCTTAAGTCCATAAAATTCAGTTGAAGTTCTTTTCGTTTTATTGTTCTCAAACTACTACCTGACAAGCCAAGATTGTAATCTACTCCCTCTTTGAAAGCATACAGCTTAGCCAATTTATCAGTTCTATCATGCATCTGAAGACCAATGTGAGATGGAATCCACAGCATGTGCACTCTGACTCCACTGTCCACAATCCTACCATACCTGTGTCTGGCTTCTGACACAAGCATGCCACAATTTATGCTTAATGAGTTGAGAGCATTTATGGATGACAGAGAATCAGTTACAATTAAACTGTCAATCTTTGATACATAGATGCATTTCAGTGCAAGGAGTATGGCAAACAGTTCTGTCTGAAGGGTAGAGGCCCAATTATTGATGCGTGCTCCAATTTCTAAAAGGAGATAGTACTTTTCTCCCATCCTATTCCTCATCCTCATATATATGACTGCATATAGTAACCTGATCATTTTATTATATTATACTTTGTAATCCTGTAGTTTTGTACAACTATAATGCTTCATATTTGTAATGTTCAAATTTCATTGTTTAAAAAACTCATTTGTGCTTCATGTTCTAATTTGTTTACTGTAATTTTTACCACTGAATCTATCGTTGCTTAGTTAATCTTAAGTTAATTTTAAGCCTGCCCATAATGCTCTACAATACAATTGGCTTTTGGCATGTACACCCAACTACTATAGTTCCTTGTACAACTATTTATCATGTCCAAATAAACTATTATTATTATCAATATTATTATTATTATTGTTATTATTATTATTATTATTATTATTATTGCTGTTATTGATATTTAGACAGAGATTTAAGCCATAGCTCCGTGTCTTCCTTGGCGGATGACACCTAAATTTTCCTCCTTCAAAGACACCGCAAGACTCCAAGCGGACATAAACCAAATTTTCAAATGGGCCACTCAAAACAATGTGAAGTTCAATGAAGAGAAATTTCTACTACTCAGATATGGAGAAATTTATTAAATTAAAACTGTATCAGGATATACAACAAATTATAACCATGCAACAGAGCAAAAAAGTAACGTGAAGGACCTGGGAGTGATAGTGCCACAGGATCTCCCCGTGAAAAATTATTGGATGGATAATGAGAACCTTCAAAACTTGGGATGCCAAGCTCTGGACGATTCTCTTCAAATCGCTTATTCTCTCTACGCTGGAATACTACTGTTCACTAACTGCCTCCTTCAAGGCAGGCAAAATTAATGTCCTGGAGAGTGTACGAAGACCTCTCACCGCACACAAGTATGGGAACGGCTGAAATTCCTTGATTTGTTTTCCCTGGAATACAGGTGAGAGAGATACATGATAATATACACTAGGAAAATCCTAGAGGGTTTAGTACCAAACTTGCACACGAAAATCACTCCCTGTGAAAGCAAAAGACTCGGCAGGAGATGCAACATTCCCCCAATGAAAAGCAAGGGCTCGACGAATACACTGAAAGACAAGACAAAAGTGTCAGGGGCCCAAGACTGTTGAACTGCCTCCCAGCATACATAAGGGGGATTACCAATAGATCCCTGGCTGTCTTTAAGAAGGCACTGGACAGGCACAGTACCTGACCAGCCGTGCTGTGGTTTGTACGTCATTTTATGTGTGGCCAGCAGCAACAGCCTGGTTGATCAGACCCCAATCCACCAAGAGGCCTGGTTTCAGACCGGACCAAGGGGGAGTTGGCCCCCAAAGCACCATCCTCTTTTCTCCATCTCCAACAGAATTGCTATTTTGTATCTCTGGATCTTGTATATCTTGGTCTTCACTTGTTTCATCAGTACCAGGACCACTATTATCATCTGGTGCACTCTCTTGAATTTCTATATATTTGGAGGCACTATCTTCCAAGACTGCACCAGAGGTGACTGCTCCAGCTGACCCACTCTCTTTACTTTCCCAACTTCCATAAAAAGATTGTCAATTTTTTCAAAGATATTATTTTGTTGGTGTTTTTGACTTTCAGTATAAATGAAATTTGCTCTCACTGCCTCATGTCGCTTTGGCTGACCCAAAGCCATTTCCCTGTTTTAATATCATTTGTGGTATATTGATGGATATTTGCACATGAGCCATGACCCCATTTTTTTGCAGAAATTACATGCTACCCAAGCGACACTTGGTACTAAATCTGTAGCAGACATAGGTTTTTATGGCGGTAATTTTTTCATTGTTGGATAGCTGGTGTAAAAGTCTACTAAAAATATTTTTGACACGAAAAGTTTACTGGTAAAATATTTGACTTGCATGTTGAGTGAACTGGTGACCATTATGTGCCTCTGTAATGTTGGGGTATAGTCCCTGGACTCATTATGTACCTATGTAATCTTTTGATTACTGTGCACAGGATGATGGCCATAGAGTGCATAATAAAAATATTAAACAAGTAAAAAGAGTGGGTGAGAATTCCTCCATAAACAACTTCAAAATAGAGAATAATTGAAAAGTTGGGTTGTTTGAGTGTGCATAGTCAAGTACAGATGAGATGAAATGTTTGGAAGTTAATGTAATGAATGAAAAGAGGTTGGATGTTCTAACACTTATAAATATGACTCTCACTGCAGGTTATTGTACTGTGTTGTGAAGACATTTTGTCCATTAGTGACTCTACGAGTTGATGAAAAACCCTGATGGACGAAATTGTAAGTCTTATCTACAAACAAAGAAAGCTAAGTTTGGCTGGCTATTCCAGCCAGCCAAACAAGGAGAATTGTTAAAGACAAGTAAATACTTCTAGTAGTTATAGACCAGCTAGTTAGGAGAGTTGAAAAATGTTGCAAATGGCCACCACCAAGAAAATCTGTGTAGTCTGCAGGAAGGGTAACTGACGAAATCATGCCTGGATTGCTTACAATCTCTGTGGTAAATGGTCCCATGGGTTGTGCAGGAATTTTAAACCAGCGACCACGTCGTTTGGGTCTGCCCAAACGAGATACTCCTGTATGAGAAAATTGCATCTATACTAAAAGACAAGAACACCAATAAAAGATCCTTCTTGAAAGACATGTCAGCATGGTATGACAGCTAGGACGGGGCTGTCTTGGACGACAGTGCTCCTGAGGGTGCTAGTGTTGTCCTGGATGACAGTGCACCAATAAGAGATAGTGGCCCTGGTGATGAAACAGGTAAGAACAATCCTATTCAATTTACAGAGGTACAAAATAGTGATATGCTGAAGATGGAATAAATGGGGATGATGCCTCAAGGAACAGTGTTCACACATTACCAGCAAAACCTGTGGATATACTGATGTCCATACAGGGGCGATTGGCAGAGAGGAAACAGAAAAAATGCATCAGCAGCGAATGTAGCTACAAAAAATCCTAGCAAACAAAATTCCAATCTATGCAAATTCTATACCTTGGGTATCTGCAGGCATGGTATATCTGGTAAAACAGGTGGGACATGCACCTTTGACCATCCCAAAAAATGCCGCACTCACGTGACAACAGGACAGTGGAACTCCCTGTAACTTATTTCATCCAGAAATGTGTCACTCATCACTCCATGAAAGAAAATGCTATAACGCATACACCCAGGCACATCATATAAAGGAGACAAGAAGACACAGACCAGCGAGTCTATGAGAAACAAAAGAGAGGAGCCATAACCTCTCCAGAGAATGAGGTTTCTTAGGGCCAGGAGGAAAAAAAGACTGGCAAGAAATGACAGTAATCTTACAACAACTGAAAAAGCTTCTGGAGCAGAGGCACAGTCATTGGGCTCCACTCCAGAACAACAAATATTAGAGCCAGCAAATAAAACCAATCTAAATTCAATCAATACCATGACATTTGTCTTTGCAAACATACAGGGTCTAAAGCCGTCAACAAACAACAAAATTCCTTACATCAAGGGACTGCTCATGGAGTCAAATGCAATGTGTGAAGCATTCACAGAGACCCACATAAAGGATCATTTTGACAACGAAACATGGATCCCAGGTTATAACCTATTCAGATGCGATAGACTAAACAGGCAACAAGTGGGGGTTGGCCTGTATGTCACAGAGTCGCTCATTTGCTCAGAACTACTAAACACATCAGCTGATGTAGTTGAAGTTTTGGCAGTAAAGATTGAAAACCAAAACCTTGTCATTGAGGTTGTATACAAGCCTCCGGATGCAACTTCCCAGCAATTCCACGAACAGCTTTTGAAAAATGATCACTGTCTAGAAAATCTCCCAACTCCTGCCCCAAACACCTTGCTGCTGGGGGATTTTAACTTGAGACACCTAAAATAGAGTAGTGTAGCAAATAATATTTTAGCAGAGATCACTCCTGGAGGCAGCTCAAATGAAAATTCACACATACACGAGCTATTAAATCTCTGCACCAAATTCACCTTGTGATAAATGGTTTAAAAATGACAAGTTGAAGATTGAGACACTTATGCAACATATGGGAATCTTTACTGAAGAACCGTTTCGCCACACAGTGACTTCATTAGTCCAATACAAAATAGAGAGGTGTAAGGAGAGGAGGAGTTTGAGGTAATCAGTCCCTCAGCCTGGAGTCGATGTGTTCAGTCTTGTAGAAAGTACAGCATATGGCCGTAGTCAGGTGAGGCGAAGCAGGAGGAGGCGGGGTCATAATGGTACCATCCACTAGTCGAAGGTCTTCGTCCAAAGGTTGGACAATTGGTGAAGAATTCTTTGTATCAAGATCCCATGATGTTGCAGTGTCTGACAGGATTGTAGATGAATGGTTCACAGAACCGACAAGTTGATAAATTAGACACATGTGCAACTCTTGGGTATCTTTATTGAGGAAACGTTTCGCCACACAGTGGCTTCATCAGTCCATACAAAGGAGAACGGTGAAGAACATGAGGAGTTTGAGGTAATCAGTCCATCAGTCTTTAAAAGAATACAGCATGAGTGAAGAAGTAGCTTATATACTGTAGGCAGGAGAGGTGCAGCAGTCGTAGGTGGTGTCACATTTGTCCAATATGGAAGTAGGTCGTGCCCAAGGTCGTGCCCAAGGTCGTGCCCAAGGTCGTGCCCAAGGTCGTGCCCAAGGTCGTGCCCAAGGTCGTGCCCAAGGTCGTGCCCAAGGGTTAGGCAAGTGAAGATTTCCCGAGTATTATATTGTGCCTTCTGTATATAAGCCACAGAGCCATTCATCTATAAAACACGGAGTGCATTAAAACACGGAGTGCATTAAAACACGGAGTGCATTAAAACATGGAGTGCATTAAAACACGAAGTTCATTAAAACACGGAGTGCATTAAAACATGGAGTGCATTAAAACACGAAGTTCATTAAAACACGGAGTGCATTAAAACACGGAGTTCATTAAAACACGAAGTTCATTAAAACACGGAGTGCATTAAAACATGGAGTGCATTAAAACACGAAGTTCATTAAAACACGGAGTGCATTAAAACACGGAGTTCATTAAAACACGAAGTTCATTAAAACACGGAGTGCATTAAAACATGGAGTGCATTAAAACACGAAGTTCATTAAAACACGGAGTGCATTAAAACATGGAGTGCATTAAAACACGAAGTTCATTAAAACACGAAGTTCATTAAAACACGGAGTGCATTAAAACATGGAGTGCATTAAAACACGAAGTTCATTAAAACACGGAGTGCATTAAAACACGGAGTTCATTAAAACACGAAGTTCATTAAAACACGGAGTGCATTAAAACACGGAGTGCATTAAAACACGAAGTTCATTAAAACACGGAGTTCATTGAAACACGGAGTTCATTAAAACACGGAGTTCATTGAAACACGGAGTTCATTAAAACACGAAGTTCATTAAAACACGGAGTGCATTAAAACACGGAGTGCATTAAAACACGAAGTTCATTAAAACACGGAGTGCATTAAAACACGGAGTGCATTAAAACACGAAGTTCATTAAAACACGGAGTGCATTAAAACATGGAGTGCATTAAAACACGAAGTTCATTAAAACACGGAGTGCATTAAAACACGGAGTGCATTAAAACACGAAGTTCATTAAAACACGGAGTGCATTAAAACACGGAGTGCATTAAAACACGAAGTTCATTAAAACACGGAGTTCATTGAAACACGGAGTTCATTAAAACACGGAGTTCATTGAAACACGGAGTTCATTAAAACACGAAGTTCATTAAAACACGGAGTTCATTGAAACACGGAGTTCATTGAAACACGAAGTTCATTAAAACACGGAGTGCGTTAAAACACTGAGTTCATTAAAACGCGGAGTTCATTAAAACACCTAGTTCATTAAAACACGGAGTTCATTAAAACACGGAGTTCATTAAAACACGGAGTTCATTAAAACACGGAGTTCATTAAAACACGAAGTTCATTAAAACACGGAGTTCATTAAAACACTGAGTGCATTAAAACACGGAGTTCATTAAAACACCTAGTTCATTAAAACACGAAGTTCATTAAAACACGGAGTGCATTAAAACACGAAGTTCATTAAAACACCTAGTTCATTAAAACACGAAGTTCATTAAAACACGGAGTGCATTTAAACACGGAGTGCATTAAAACACGAAGTTCATTAAAACACCTAGTTCATTAAAACACGGAGTTCGTTAAAACACGGAGTTCATTAAAACACGGAGTGCATTAAAACACGGAGTTCATTAAAACACAGAGTTCGTTAAAACACGGAGTTCATTAAAACACGGAGTTCATTAAAACACGAAGTTCATTAAAACACGAAGTTCATTAAAACACGAAGTTCATTAAAACACGAAGTTCATTAAAACACGGAGTTCATTAAAACACGGAGTGCATTAAAACACGGAGTTCATTAAAACACAGAGTTCGTTAAAACACGGAGTTCATTAAAACACGGAGTTCATTAAAACACGAAGTTCATTAAAACACGAAGTTCATTAAAACACGGAGTTCATTAAAACACGGAGTTCGTTAAAACACGAAGTTCATTAAAACACGGAGTTCGTTAAAGCACGAAGTTCATTAAAACACTGAGCTCCTTCACACACAAACCAGACAACATGGACGGTGTTATTCCTTACAGTTCGACTCCAACTTTCATTTTTACTACTCAATTATATACCTGGAGAGAGTTTACCTGGAGAGAGTTCCGGGGGTCAACGCCCCCGCCGCCCGGTCTGTGACCAGGCCTCCTGGTGGATCACAGCCTGATCAATATAAATGCAATGATATGCAATATAAAGACAATAAAAATAACATGCTATGACCCAAGAACTAAACATGTACATCCTTGTGGGTTTAGCACTTAGTTTTGATTATAATTATAATATGTACCAAGTAGAACAATAAATGTGTACGAATGGTATATAATACCGACAAGATGAGATTAAGACACATGTGCAACATCTGGGTATCTTTATTGTAGACGTTTCGCCATCCAGTGGCTTTATCAATACAAATTCTAGGACATAACTTGAAGACAGTAGAACTATGTACAGAAGATGAGGTAATCAGTCCCTCAACCTAGGAGTAGGTGCGAACAGCACCATAGTCGTGGAGATTCTGAAGCAGAAGAAAGAATCCTGGCGCTTATATAGTAACGTCAGGTGTAGCAGACGAGGGCATATTCACTGGTAGGCGGGATTCCCCAGTGGAAGTAGGTCCTTCCCAAAGAGATGGGTTAGTTGTAGTAGTAGTTGTCGTAGTCGTGAAGGTTATGT
>NC_091335.1:31806150-31813650 GCF_038502225.1 Cherax quadricarinatus
ACATTGCCCCCCTATCCACCCTGTCATACGCCTTTTCCAAATCCATAAATGCCACAAAGACCTCTTTAGCCTTATCTAAATACTGTTCACTTATATGTTTCACTGTAAACACCTGGTCCACACACCCCCTACCTTTCCTAAAGCCTCCTTGTTCATCTGCTATCCTATTCTCCGTCTTACTCTTAATTCTTTCAATTATAACTCTACCATACACTTTACCAGGTACACTCAACAGACTTATCCCCCTATAATTTTTGCACTCTCTTTTATCCCCTTTGCCTTTATACAAAGGAACTATGCATGCTCTCTGCCAATCCCTAGGTACCTTACCCTCTTCCATACATTTATTAAATAATTGCACCAACCACTCCAAAACTATATCCCCACCTGCTTTTAACATTTCTATCTTTATCCCATCAATCCCGGCTGCCTTATCCCCTTTCATTTTACCTACTGCCTCACGAACTTCCCCCACACTCACAACTGGCTCTTCCTCACTCCTACAAGATGTTATTCCTCCTTGCCCTATACACGAAATCACAGCTTCCCTATCTTCATCAACATTTAACAATTCCTCAAAATATTCCTTCCATCTTCCCAATACCTCTAACTCTCCATTTAATAACTCTCCTCTCCTATTTTTAACTGACAAATCCATTTGTTCTCTAGGCTTTCTTAACTTGTTAATCTCACTCCAAAACTTTTTCTTATTTTCAACAAAATTTGTTGATAACATCTCACCCACTCTCTCATTTGCTCTCTTTTTACATTGCTTCACCACTCTCTTAACTTCTCTCTTTTTCTCCATATTCTCTTCCCTCCTTGCATCACTTCTACTTTGTAAAAACTTCTCATATGCTAACTTTTTCTCCCTTACTACTCTCTTTACATCATCATTCCACCAATCGCTCCTCTTCCCTCCTGCACCCACTTTCCTGTAACCACAAACTTCTGCTGAACACTCTAACACTACATTTTTAAACCTACCCCATACCTCTTCGACCCCATTGCCTATGCTCTCATTTGCCCATCTATCCTCCAATAGCTGTTTATATCTTACCCTAACTGCCTCCTCTTTTAGTTTATAAACCTTCACCTCTCTCTTCCCTGATGCTTCTATTCTCCTTGTATCCCATCTACCTTTTACTCTCAGTGTAGCTACAACTAGAAAGTGATCTGATATATCTGTGGCCCCTCTATAAGCATGTACATCCTGAAGTCTACTCAACAGTCTTTTATCTACCAATACATAATCCAACAAACTACTGTCATTTCGCCCTACATCATATCGTGTATACTTATTTATCCTCTTTTTCTTAAAATATGTATTACCTATAACTAAACCCCTTTCTATACAAAGTTCAATCAAAGGGCTCCCATTATCATTTACACCTGGCACCCCAAACTTACCTACCACACCCTCTCTAAAAGTTTCTCCTACTTTAGCATTCAAGTCCCCTACCACAATTACTCTCTCACTTGGTTCAAAGGCTCCTATACATTCACTTAACATCTCCCAAAATCTCTCTCTCTCCTCTGCATTCCTCTCTTCTCCAGGTGCATACACGCTTTATTATGACCCACTTCTCGCATCCAACCTTTACTTTAATCCACATAATTCTTGAATTTACACATTCATATTCTCTTTTCTCCTTCCATAACTGATCATTTAACATTACTGCTACCCCTTCCTTTGCTCTAACTCTCTCAGATACTCCAGATTTAATCCCATTTATTTCCCCCCACTGAAACTCTCCTACCCCCTTCAGCTTTGTTTCGCTTAGGGCCAGGACATCCAACTTCTTTTCATTCATAACATCAGCAATCATCTGTTTCTTGTCATCCGCACTACATCCACGCACATTTAAGCAACCCAGTTTTATAAAGTTTTTCTTCTTCTCTTTTTTAGTAATTGTATACAGGAGAAGGGGTTACTAGCCCATTGCTCCCGGCATTTTTGTCGCCTCATACGACACGCATGGCTTACGGAGGAAAGATTCTTTTCCACTTCCCCATGGACAATAGAAGAAATAAAAAAGAACAAGAGCTATTTAGAAAAAGGAGAAAAACCTAGATGTATGTATATATATATATGCATGTGCGTGTCTGTGAAGTGTGACCAAAGTGTAAGTAGGAGTAGCAAGATATCCCTGTTATCTTAGCGTGTTTATGAGACAGAAAAAGAAACCAGCAATCCTACCATCATGCAAAACAGTTACAGGTTTTTGTTTCACAG
This sequence comes from Cherax quadricarinatus, assembly GCF_038502225.1. NCBI lineage: Eukaryota > Metazoa > Arthropoda > Malacostraca > Decapoda > Parastacidae > Cherax > Cherax quadricarinatus. The sequence goes on from NC_091335.1 coordinate 31,808,387, forward strand.
TCATCTGGCAGGACGGTAGTACTTCCCTGGGTGGTTGCTGTCTACCAACCTACTACCTATATATATCTATATATATATATATATATATATCTATAGATATATATATATATATATATATATATATATATATATATATATATATATATATATATATAGTGGTAATCAAATAAGGGAGCTAGGGAGTATAATATTAAATAATGAAGTATTACACTTCAGCACCTGAAAATAAGTAACCATTTTTTTTATGACAGATTATCATTAAGTTTGTCTGGTTATTAAAGCATTGCAAATGTTGATTTATTGTGTTCATCAAAGGAATAATTTAATAAATATATTAAATAAATAAACACAGACACACAGTGTTTGATCAGCATCGATCACAGGAAACTAAAGTAATCCATCTCTGTTGGAAAAAAAAAATATCTAATTCCATCGCCGGATAAAACTTGGCTCCTCTTCAATCACTTCTCTCTTCTAACCTCTCACTCCTCATTACCCTAACTCACTTTCATTTTCTTTGCTTTCTGTTTACTTGTTTTTGCTCTCTTATTCTGTTTACACTTTTCGATGGCATCCAGGTCCTTCTGGAATACTGCTGCTCCTTTTTCATCCTCTTCCAGCTTTCTTTATTTTTTTGGAAACATTCTTTTTTCAGTATCATTTTCTCAAGTCTATTCTGCTTAGCTTTGTCAAGTAAATTATTTTGGTGAGTGTGTTGGGCCTGGTTGGCAATAGTCTGGTGTTGTGGATTTGTCTCTAGTGGGAACCACTTAGAGCATATGAACACGAATTGAGGATATTGTTGGTCCAGGGAGAAGGTTGGTGGTGGAAATAGGGACAACTGATGGGTTTCAGGTGGTGGTAGGGCCAGGGGAAGAGTTTCAGGTGTTGGTAGGGGTGCAGGAACGGTTTTGGATTGTGGAAGAGCCAGAGGAAGGATTACAGACGGAGGTAGGGCCAGAGGAAGGGCTTTAGGTGGTGGTAGGGCCAGAGGAAGGGTTTTAGGTTTCGGTAGGGCCAGACGAAGAATTTTAGATGGTGGCAAGGCCAGAGGAAGGGCTTTAGGTGGTGGTAGGGCTTGACGCTCTAGAGGAAAAACTGGGCTGGACAGTTGTGTTCTAGCTGTTATAATTACCTTTACAGCCTGATAAATGATATAAACCATTGTCAGTATAAATCCGGTTATCAACAGATGGGTGATCTTCGTTGTGATGAGAATCCTTATATGATTCAGGTGCTCCATCCTTCTTCGTAGCACCTCCAGCTGTTTTCCCAGGCACCAGCTCTCATACACTAGACCAGCTACGGGAATCTCAACAATCCATGTAGAACACTCAAACACCTCATCCTTGTTGTTATCCGTAAGCAAATTAAAATCATGTATTTTAAAGGCGATAATTGACTTTTCGAGGGTCTCTTTTTCCAGTTTTTGGGACCTCAAAATCTGGCGATAAACGTGCCTCACAATAAGGCTGAGGCCGCACAGGACCAAGTTGGCACACACAAAAAGAGTAAATTTCTTCATTTTTGTGGGTGCTTTATAGAGGCAGTAAACTAAGATTACATGTTGATGTTATAGAAATGACCTACTGAGGTATACGCTAATAACTATAAAAAATATTATAGTTACGTTCGAATTTAGACCGAGTTATAAATTTGTAATTAATGTTACATTTATATAGTTGTGTGGGAATTTGGGTGTGATTGTTAAGTGAGTGTTGTAGTGAAGATAAATGAGTATTGTAGTGAAGATAAGTGAGTGTTGTAGTGAAGATAAGTGAGTGTTGTAGTGAAGATAAGTGAGTGTTGTAGTGAAGATAAGTGAGTGTTGTAGTGAAGATAAGTGAGTGTTGTAGTGAAGATAAGTGAGTGTTGTAGTGAAGATAAGTGAGTGTTGTAGTGAAGATAGGTGAGTGTTGTAGTGAAGATAAGTGAGTGTTGTAGTGAAGATAAGTGAGTGTTGTAGTGAAGATAAGTGAGTGTTGTAGTGAAGATAAGTGAGTGTTGTAGTGAAGATAAGTGAGTGTTGTAGTGAAGATAAGTGAGTGTTGTAGTGAAGATAAATGAGTGTTGTAGTGAAGATAAGTGAGTGTTGTAGTGAAGATAAGTGAGTGTTGTAGTGAAGATAAGTGAGTGTTGTAGTGAAGATAAGTGAGTGTTGTAGTGAAGGTAAGTGAGTGTTGTAGTGAAGTTAAGTGAGTGTTGTAGTGAAGATAAGTGAGTGTTGTAGTGAAGACAAGTGAGTGTTGTAGTGAAGTTAAGTGAGTGTTGTAGTGAAGATAAGTGAGTGTTGTAGTGAAGATAAGTGAGTGTTGTAGTGAAGTTAAGTGAGTGTTGTAGTGAAGATAAGTGAGTGTTGTAGTGAAGATAAGTGAGTGTTGTAGTGAAGATAAGTGAGTGTTGTAGTAAAGATAAGTGAGTGTTGTAGTGAAGATAAGTGAGTGTTGTAGTGAAGATAAGTGAGTGTTGTAGTGAAGATAAGTGAGTGTTGTAGTGAAGATAAGTGAGTGTTGTAGTGAAGATAAGTGAGTGTTGTAGTGAAGGTAAGTGAGTGTTGTAGAGAAGGTAACAACCACTTTTTCACAATGAAGCTCCATACATGGTTGAAATACACAGAAAAATTAAATGACGTTGTAGCCAAAGTGCACACACACACACACACACACACACACACACACACACACACACACACACACACACACACACACACACACACACACACACACACAAACACACACACACACACACACACACACACACACACACACACACACACACACACACACACACACACACACACACAACACACACACACACACACACACACACACACACACACACACACACACACACACACACACACACACACACACACACACACACACACACACACACATATATATATAAATAATATATATATATAGTGGTAATCAAATAAGGGAGCTAGGGAGTATAATATTAAATAATGACGTATTACACTTCAGCACCTGAAAATAAGTAACCATTTTTTTAATGACAGATTATCATTAAGTTTGTCTGGTTATTAAAGCATTGCAAATGTTGATTTATTGTGTTCATCAAAGGAATAATTAAATAAATATATTAAATAAATAAACACAGACACACAGTGTTTGATCAGCATCGATCACAGGAAACTAAAGTAATCCATCTCTGTTGGAAAAAAAAAATATCTAATTCCATCGCCGGATAAAACTTGGCTCCTTTTCAATCACTTCTCTCTTCTAACCTCTCACTCCTCATTACCCTAACTCACTTTCATTTTCTTTGCTTTCTGTTTACTTGTTTTTGCTCTCTTATTCTGTTTACACTTTTCGATGGCATCCAGGTCCTTCTGGAATACTGCTGCTCCTTTTTCATCCTCTTCCAGCTTTCTTTATTTTTTTGGAAACATTCTTTTTTCAGTATCATTTTCTCAAGTCTATGCTGCTTAGCTTTGTCAAGTAAATTATTTTGGGGAGTGTGTTGGGCCTGGTTGGCAATAGTCTGGTGTTGTGGATTTGTCTCTAGTGGGAACCACTTAGAGCATATGAACACGAATTGAGGATATTGTTGGTCCAGGGAGAAGGTTGGTGGTGGAAATAGGGACAACTGATGGGTTTCAGGTGGTGGTAGGGCCAGGGGAAGAGTTTCAGGTGTTGGTAGGGGTGCAGGAACGGTTTTAGATTGTGGAAGAGCCAGAGGAAGGATTACAGACGGAGGTAGGGCCAGAGGAAGGGCTTTAGGTGGTGGTAGGGCCAGAGGAAGGGTTTTAGGTTTCGGTAGGGCCAGACGAAGAATTTTAGATGGTGGCAAGGCCAGAGGAAGGGCTTTAGGTGGTGGTAGGGCTTGACGCTCTAGAGGAAAAACTGGGCTGGACAGTTGTGTTCTAGCTGTTATAATTACCTTTACAGCCTGATAAATGGCATAAACCATTGTCAGTATAAATCCGGTTATCAACAGATGGGTGATCTTCGTTGTGATGAGAATCCTTATATGATTCAGGTGCTCCATCCTTCTTCGTAGCACCTCCAGCTGTTTTCCCAGGCACCAGCTCTCATACACTAGACCAGCTACGGGAATCTCAACAATCCATGTAGAACACTCAAACACCTCATCCTTGTTGTTATCCGTAAGCAAATTAAAATCATGTATTTTAAAGGCGATAATTGACTTTTCGAGGGTCTCTTTTTCCAGTTTTTGGGACCTCAAAATCTGGCGATAAACGTGCCTCACAATAAGGCTGAGGCCGCACAGGACCAAGATGGCACACACAAAAAGAGTAAATTTCTTCATTTTTGTGGGTACTTTATAGAGGCAGTAAACTAAGATTACATGTTGATGTTATAGAAATGACCTACTGAGGTATACGCTAATAACTATAAAAAATATTATAGTTACGTTCGAATTTAGACCGAGTTATAAATTTGTAATTAATGTTACATTTATATAGTTGTGTGGGAATTTGGGTGTGATTGTTAAGTGAGTGTTGTAGTGAAGATAAATGAGTATTGTAGTGAAGATAAGTGAGTGTTGTAGTGAAGATAAGTGAGTGTTGTAGTGAAGATAAGTGAGTGTTGTAGTGAAGATAAGTGAGTGTTGTAGTGAAGATAAGTGAGTGTTGTAGTGAAGATAGGTGAGTGTTGTAGTGAAGATAAGTGAGTGTTGTAGTGAAGGTAAGTGAGTGTTGTAGTGAAGATAAGTGAGTGTTGTAGTGAAGATAAGTGAGTGTTGTAGTGAAGATAAGTGAGTGTTGTAGTGAAGATAAGTGAGTGTTGTAGTGAAGATAAGTGAGTGTTGTAGTGAAGGTAAGTGAGTGTTGTAGTGAAGATAAGTGAGTGTTGTAGTGAAGATAAGTGAGTGTTGTAGTGAAGGTAAGTGAGTGTTGTAGTGAAGATAAGTGAGTGTTGTAGTGAAGATAAGTGAGTGTTGTAGTGAAGATAAGTGAGTGTTGTAGTGAAGATAAGTGAGTGTTGTAGTGAAGATAAATGAGTGTTGTAGTGAAGATAAGTGAGTGTTGTAGTGAAGATAAGTGAGTGTTGTAGTGAAGATAAGTGAGTGTTGTAGTGAAGATAAGTGAGTGTTGTAGTGAAGGTAAGTGAGTGTTGTAGTGAAGTTAAGTGAGTGTTGTAGTGAAGATAAGTGAGTGTTGTAGTGAAGATAAGTGAGTGTTGTAGTGAAGTTAAGTGAGTGTTGTAGTGAAGATAAGTGAGTGTTGTAGTGAAGATAAGTGAGTGTTGTAGTGAAGTTAAGTGAGTGTTGTAGTG